>NC_137938.1:19519923-19554923 GCF_963969265.1 Rhamphochromis sp. 'chilingali'
ACAGGGAGTTCCTGAGTAAATGTCCCCGCTGGAATGGACAGATCAAATATTAAGTACTTCTCTAAAACAGTTCTCGGATTTTGTGGAAGGGGGAAACCTGTGGGAAGAAAAACTGTCTGCTCAGCCACTTGCTGAGAAACTGAGGGTTCCGCAATATGCAAGCTGCATTATTGGCATCCAGACATCTTAATTGCTTAGCACGGGCTTGCTCGTTTATGTTTCTAAAAAGTCACTATGTTGATGAGGGGTGGACTCCTTAAATTGCTTATTTTAGTTTATTATTATTAATCTTTTTTTTTTAAATATCTTCCTAACTTCAAGTTCTTGTTTAACTCAATTTAAGATCTTTTTATCCTCTGCTGCTGGGATGACACCTCTGTATCCTGCTGCTGGCTTCTAACCCATTTTTTCTGCTGAGCCAAGATGCTGCAGTCAAGGGGGAAAAATACTCCTGAGGAGTTGTGGAGCCAATTCTGCACACTGGGAAGCTGAAAAGCTTGCTTTCCCTTGTAGTGCATTAAAAAGCTTTGTAATGATCCCATTACTGTTGTGGCCAAATAAACACTTTTAAAATGTGGTTTATAACTTGACACTCTTTCTTTGCAGAAACAGTGTTTCCAGACCAAAGCGACTTCGAATATGGTAAGATTTATGTTGTTTATTCATTTCAAAGATCAAAGCCAAATGAGTGTTGTATTTCTACTGATAGCATTCTTTAAATACACAATAAATTCCTATAAGTGTTTCGTGTGTGGTTTTTGTTCCTTTTAGATTATGAGACATTGCGGACAACAGGGGTTATCCTTGCTGTCATTATGTTTGTCTCTGGCATATTAATAGCCCTGAGTAAGTTTAGACTTTAAAATATCTGTAAAAATATATATGTAATGCAAAGGCTTTGTAACATATATCAATATAAAAATATTGTTTTGGTAACTCATCTATCATTCCTCAAACAGGTAAAAAATTCACAAAATGTGTAAAATCCTCATCCAAGTAAGAGTTTAGCAGATGATCCCCCCTGTGCATGTTGTATGAATTTGCCATCTTTTTTTAAATAAAAAAAAAAAATATATTTATATATCCTACATTTCCTCCCCCCCTATCCCTGCACTGGATGCCTCTTCTCAAAATGCCCCTATTCTGCTCTTTGCACACACACTTCCAACACATTTATAAGATTACACAGATGTGGCAAATCACATGCGCATAGTAAGCATTTCTGAATGGACGCATCACTCTTCCTGTGTTGGTAGTGAATGGGCAGTGTCGATTCTCAGATTGTTGCATGCTGCTTGTATAGTAAGACTGGAAGAAAGGCGAGAGCTGCTGTTTAAATGGGGCAAAAGCTGCATATTGGTCTATAGTTACACTTAGAAGCCTGTGGCTTCAACTGCATCTAGATCTACCTGATATTGCAACCCCGATAATGGAAACACGTCAAGTTGAAGTTGTTGCCACAGTATTCGAACCGCACGAGTATGTTTTTATTGGAATTATTGATGAATTTAATTTTGAAGTCACCTCTTGACTAATTTCCTCCTTTGTTTTTCTAATTGCAGTTCCAGCTCATCTGGTACTCAAATCCCAAAGACAGAAGGTAATTTCATTTATCTAGATGGAACTGTTTAGAGTGACTGTGTGCGCTAAAACTTTGCTATTTTTCCATTATTCTCTCTGACTTATTTCCTTTTCTTTTGCAGTACCTCCTCCAACTGTATAGGCATTACAGCACAAGCTTGAAAACAAAAACAGAAGCCCATGCTAGCAAATAGATACAAGTAGATCAGCTGTGTTGGTGGCCACTCCTCTTATGGATAACATACCTCTGATGGGTGATTGATAAACAGGGTTTTCTTATACAACCTGACCTCATCCCATATTATTTGGCAAAGCTGCAAAACATCTGTCTGTAGATTACTCTGTGTAGTGTTTAAGATGAAAAAGAAATGACAAGGACACTCAATGTTCACATCAAACACAGGAAATGGGTGTGGTTTCTCTTCTACATCTTTTACTGTTATAAAACAATAAAATCAAGAGCATGATTACAAAATTAGAAATGTGTCCATCATGTGTACAGCAATTGAAACTGCATTCATTGAGCCAGTTTAACATTCGTCTTTATGATTTATTCCTTTTTTTTTCTCCTGCGCAGGATCTTTCAAACAGCAGATCCAGCTGGTAAACCAATCGATGGAAAAACAGAATCATAACAAATCAAAATTTGCAAAATGAAATAAATGAAAAGTCAACATTCATTTTGAGGTTACCTTTACAAATATAACAGTCAGAGCTGATTCAGTTCTAAAGCAACAGTATTCAATTCCCTGTAAAGGCTAAAAGGGAGACTACTTTCAAATGGATCCCATCTACTCTTGTTATAAGAATGTCAGAAATTATTCTCATGTGAAGCAAGAGTGTAGCAAATGAAAAGCATGTTCATGAGAAATGTTATGTGGTTTTGTTGTGAGATTTCCTTTGTGCTTTACAGGAATTTACAGCGTGTCTAATATAAAGGATGACACATAAGTGAGAGGCTTACTTGTCACTCAGATTACACTCATTTAATCTGTGATTAAGTTTCACTGTCATTGCAGTGAAGGTTGGTTGAAATTGGCCTTGAAAAATAAATACTGTGAGTGTAAACAAAAGTGCAAGCTTCTTATGTGTTGCTGTATTTTCCATGCTGCTAATTTCTGAAGCTGAATGTAAACGGGACTGTTCAAAGGGTACCCCGAAGATCAAAAGAACCTGATGGAATTTAAGCACTGTTATCGTCCTCGCACTCATGACTCATGAGTAAAAAGTACAGTCAGTCAGACAATTTGTCACCACACTTACTCATGTAATGCCTCTTCGACAAAGAAAAAAAAAACATATTGTCTGTCACAATCATTTTTAAAAACATAGAGGTTTTACCCTTAAAGTTTCCTTTTCCACAAAGGAAAGTGCACCTGAGGTTACACAAATATGTATGATGCATACAGAAAGGAGGTTCAATCGTACAACAGATTATTCTCATTCCAAACACACATGAAGCACACATACTGATTGATATGACAACCATCACTCACTGTATCATTATGATAATATTTCAACGAGGGGGATTTGAGACAACAAGAGGTCTTTCAGGGACATTGTCCTGGAGCTTATTTTCACGATTTCACAGAAATCAACATAAAACCGGGAGTTTAGCCTAACAGAAAAATAAATATTACTCCACCTTCGACTACTACTTTTTTTTTCCAATAACTAATGCTAATGTTTTGTAGTTCTGTTGTTTCATTGCAAAATGTTAAAAAAAATAAATATGTTACTTAAAAACTTTCAAATGCATGCCTGATTTCTAGCAACAGCGTTTCGTGGAAAAGTCTTCACAGAGATATCACATTTCGGAATGAAATCCTTCACTCACAGAGGAATACTTCTGCCTAAGAGTAGTAAATAAATAAAACACTACAGTTTTACAGAAACTAAATACCAAGCAAATTTGAAGCTTTAGAATTAAAGCATCCTTTGTCTATTGCAATGTGAATTACACAGCATTTGGAGATTTATATACCAAAGTAGTCTTGTTTACTCATCAATATATAGGCTGGATACTCCCAGAGTGTCATCAAAATAAAACGTAAACCCCCCTTCTCAACAGAGGAACTATCTTAAAGACATATTCCCTCCAAAATGGGACTACAAATTATCTGAGTCATTCCTGGTCCTGCAAGGACACGATACGTCGACGAGAGGAAGCACTTCGTTTCTTCAGCATGAGCTTGAGCTACAAGTTAGGAGATAAATTAATATAAGTAAACTGAAAAATCAAGTCAATCACAAAAAAAAGAAAGAAAAAAAAAAGTGAAGATATGGGTGATTACCTGTTCTCCCAGCAGGCCGCTCTGCAGCAGGTGAGCTGGCTGGTCATTCTCCAGATTGCGGATGCTGGGATCAGCTCCTTTGCTCAGCAGCAACTGCAGGATCACCTCCTGGTGGAGGTTACCATGGAGACCGGCTGCCATGTGTAAAGCTGTGTGGCCGTGAGCCTGTGGGGGGAAAAATATAAAAGCCGCATAACTCGGACTGTTCACAGACAGCTATAGCTGTACGCTTACACATTATGTATTTGCGCATAAACACGTGTATGCATAAAATTCTGCTCTGAGTTTCTTGTCAGTGTGGGACTCACTTTCATATTGACAAAGTCTTTCATGTTCGGCAGGGGAATGCTCAGCAGATAACGCACCAGATCAATGTTCCCCTCCTTCACAGCCAAATGCAGCACAGTCTTGTTACTTTTGATTTCCTGGAATTGGAGAATTGGAAGTAATGGGAGAGACATAATGAAACCACAAGTCAGACTAGAACCGCTAAAAAGCGTCAAGCAACAAGGAGAAAACAAAAGAGAGAACAAAGAGGGGAATGGTTGGCAGCATGACGACATCTTGGTTAGATAAAACCCCAGGTAGCTTAAAATTCTGCCTTGAAGTACAGGCCTTACTGTGTTGAACTTCACAGTTGACCTACCTGACTGAGAAGGGATGCCCCTGCACCAAGTAGCATCTGCACACAGGACAGCTTCTCAATAGCTTTGGTCTGAAGATTAACATCTGCATGCCCATTGGTAGACAAAGCCTTCACCGTGACACTGTGAGAAATGGCTGCACAGTGCAGAGGGGTCATCCCTGAGACAAAGAAAATATATATCTTTTAGGGGTTCCAGTAAATATGTTGGAGTTGGAGCTAAAAGCAAAGATGTTATTTTACCTTCAAAATTGCGGGCCTCCAGGTTGACGGCCGGCCTGCTCGACAGAATCGCCTGCAGAAACAGATCGCTGATTAGATCTCCTCACTCTTATCTTTGCTTGTTTTGTTTTTTAAGTCATGCCAAAGTCATTTAGTAGTTACTGTAGCTTTACCCGCAGAACCCCTGGGAATCCATAGTGGGAAGCCAGATGAAGAGCGGTTTGTCCATTAACGTCACAGGCGTTGATGTCCGCTCCCAAAGACAGCAGATCTTGGACAATGTCTGCCTGGTTTGCCGTCACTGCCACCAGTAAAGCAGTCTGCACAAGCACAGGTAGTATACACATGTATTTTAAGAGACCATGTCAACAACAATCAAACTGAATGATGTTTTTTTTTTTTTGTTCATACCTTTCCCTTGTGTTCTTTTGCATCAAGTCTCCCTACATCCCTCAGCCTCTCCGCAGCAGCATAGGCACACTCTCTCAGTCCCTTGGCAGTGTAGATGTGCAGGATGCTGATAGAGAAAGAACACATCACAAATTAGTTATGAATGAGACTACATAATTGTGGTAATCCCCACAGCCAATTTCACTCTATTTTCTCTCACGAGTTCACTTGTGACAAGGAATAGAATTTGTAAGATTGTAATTGTCACTGAGCATGAGTGGCTGACTCATTTTCATATTTAGTTTTTTTTTCTTTATTCATCTGTCTAGGATTACCAAATGGGTTCTCACTTTGAGCTCACGACTGAAAACGAAACTGTAGGAAAGTAAATAAATTGTGTACTCGTGTTCAAAGAGCGCAATAAAGTTATCAGCGGGGGTTTGCGTGGGTCCAGAAAGTGAACACGCACTGCATTGCAAAATATCTAGAAGAATTAACACTTACTTGTATTTTAATGTTTGTAATGCAGGCTAGAACTTAAAATTGAAACCTCAGTCCACATTTCCCACTGGCAAATTGACTTTTATTCTCTGCTTTAAATCTCAATAGCCGGTATAAACCAAACACTCCCCGCTAACACACTCATGATCACTCACGTGTCTCCGTCTTCATCCTGGCAGGTAGTTCTGCTGTAGTCCATCCTGCTAAGCAGCATTCTGGCTTCCTCGAGCTTGGTGGCATCCATTGTTGAACTGAAAGTCAGCTGTGTGGTCTGGCTTGGGTCCAGAAGTGACCAGGAAGAATCTGAGAGAGCCCCCAGGCAGTCCTGTGCAAAGGAATGCAGATTTTACTCAACAAACTCAAGATAGGATTATCAAACTTGCAAAGTCTGCAAACAAAGGCTAACACTTACATATGGCTGGGACATTGTTTCCACAAATGGATGGACTGGTTGCTGTGTGTATTCAGGTGTCATTGTGTGGCTGTAGGTTGTGGTAAAGCTGGTTCCTGGTTGGTTGCCATAGAAACTGAGTGACTCAGGAGCTGGGGCCCACTGCTCATAGCTCACTGCCATGTCTGAGTAGCTACTTGCTGCACCTAGAAAGAAGAAAACTTCTTTTTATCACTGAAAAGATAAAATTACTTAAATAACAAGATCTCTGATATACTTTTGGTTGATTCTCTACTCTCTGTGTTGCAATCATTTGCAATAGTTTTTGCAATAGTTGAGGTCAGTGTTAATAAGAAAAATGCTTATTAATGCCTACACATCCAAAGTTTTTTGCATTTAGTCTTTAACAGAAGCTGCCCAGTCCTTACCTGTACAGGAAAATGGTTCTGATGGAGGCAATTGCTGCAAAAAGAAGAAGAAGCAGGAAAAACTGTGAACAATCAAATCCTGATAATGTAAAATTTGATGAGATGCACAGGTACTATATGTGCTGGCTTACTGTAACAGTAGCTGGAGGAACAGGACTTGTGCTGGTTGTCGGGCAGCAGGGTGGCACAGAGGACGTCTCGCGTCTTCTCTTCTGCTCCAAGAGTTTTTTCACTGTGGGCAGTGTGCAACACGGCTTCTCTTTTGGCGCTGGGAAAGTAAGTAATATGGAAATTGCTCAATTTTTCAACATATTACTGGCAAGCCTCCTCAGTCCTTAGAGCGGTTGAGCAAGCCCAAATCATGATATTCCAACCACCTTGCTTCACAGTTGGTGTGAGGTTCCTTCCTTGTCTACTGTCCCCGTGACCAGCTGTATACACCATAATGATCCTAAAGGTTTGCCTAGCTATGCCTATATGTGTCCAAATGCAGGTCAAATTTGAATGTCTTTGTTTCTGTAGATGCACTTAGACACAAACAGAAGAGTCACCTGCAGACCCTGTGATTCCTTGGTAGCATTTTTGGACCATCAAATCGTGTAGCCTCAATTTAGCGAAGGGTGCAATTAAGGACAAATTTGAGACTTCTTAAATCTCATCCCAGTTACAGGGATCCACAACCTTTTTTTGTGTTTAGATACCTCTATTAGAGAGCTCTTTAGACCTTGGCCTAATGGAGGGAGATGAGAACAACAGACCCAGAGGTTCAACTTGTTACACAAGCGAGACTAATGATTGGAACCTGATTCCAACTTCACTGATTTTAAGGTGTGGTAAGTGTATGGGCATGAGCGTACTTTTCTTTTCTTTTTTTCTGCGTGATTCATGTCTTTAAATTTATTCAAATGTACATAAATGACAACAAAATGTAAATTTTAGATACATGTTCTCTATCTGTTGCCTTTTTACTTCTTTAATCACATGACTATATACTGGTGACATTTAATCGATATCAGAGGCAATGTTTAATCATCACTAGTCATTTGTTTGCTTTCGTCTAGAATGTCTTGGAGTATCGAAAGGTTTTCTACAGCCAAAGATACATTTTCTTTTTCTTGTTTCTTACAGACTTACTTTACAAAGATCTAAAATAGGGTGAAGATGCAAATTTTGAGATTTGAAAAATGAAAGCAGAGAACGCTTGAATACCTGCCTCTTTTTTTTTTCTGTTAATCCACTAATGAATGAATGCAATGAGCGTTTCATGTCTGGAAATATCAATTTGAAATGTTTTCCAACAAAAGGACAAACTTGTTTACAGCCATTAAAACTTAGCTTATCAAAAAGTTAAACCTTTAAACGAATAAATGAAGTCTGATCACAGACAGCCTTTTTATGTCTGCAGAAGTGGATTTACTCTCACTGTGTACTCTATGGAGTCTATGTGCCACTTGGCTTTGATTTGTTGAGGGTTAACTGTCAACCAGCCTAATGATATAATTATCACTGATATAAATGAAGCTTAAAAGGTATGAAAGCATCAGAATAAGAAATATAAAGTGAGTCGTGAGCTTATGATTCATTTATCAAATGAATCACAAGCTGTACAACTCTCATCACATCTCATTTTCTCCACGCTCACCTTTCACATACATTCACATCAAGTCCATTATGCAGTGAGTGTGTTTTCCCTTTCTGATACTAAAGTATCATTTCCACTGAACAGGTAAAGGAAATCAGAAAAATAGGAAACAAATATTACAAAACAGAATTCAGATGTTTCCAGCTGAGATGTTGTGACCACACAGGTTGTTTCCTCAAAAACTTCACCCCACATGTGTAAGATAAAGTGATATTTCCACCCTGTCTGTGGAACTGCGGTACAAAAGACAAAGCTATGCAAAACCTCCTCCATTAGGAACACAGATAATGTGGCCAAGCAAACCAGACAGATTAATCAGAAAGGCTGTAGTATGGGATAACCACTGCTTATTTTCTATGACATCTTCCTGTAGTACCGCTCCGTTACGCTACACAATGGCAAACCACATCTTCCTGCCTTGGTGTGTCACAGGCTTGTCACCTCAACACGTGTAGTTGCCTTGTGCTTTCTATTGAACCATGTCTGGAAGGTAGAGCACAAGAAGTCTGCTCTTTTGTCACGTCTCTGTTTTGTTTTGTTTGGGGTTTGTGTTGTTGTTGTTGTTGTTGTTTGTTAGCTTTTACTTTATGAATATTAAGCCTTACAGGGACAACACAGCCCTGTTCACCAAAGCAAACACACGGAGTGTGCGCTTCCGGAAAAAAAATGCAAATTCGACCACTGAGATGAAAAAAGAAAAAAAAGAAAGAAAAGATTGTAGATCTCTGTTGGCAAGCTGTGTCGCTTCTTCTCAAAGCAGAAGGAGGAAAAAAAGAAACAATAATCTCACTTCCACTTAAAAACCAGTCCTTGACAATAAGCTCATGGTGCTGTGTGTCATATGCCGCCCCCCCAGCACACAATAAAGGTCACTTAATGAGAATACATGACATCAGTCTGTACATTTCAGGGCCGCAAGTTTCATTTTCAAGTTCAAAAGGTGTTACTATAGGTTACTCAATCCTGACTCATTTTAACTTTATATCAAAATGTCACTTTTGGCCCGGTGATGTAATGCTGCAATATAAGTGCATATTCTCTGTTTAAAAGTATCTCTGAAAAGATGCCACCAGTTGATCGAAGTTGCCCTGTAGGCTGCCAGACGCCAGGAAATGGCCTGGGGGACCCACGCATGCACATACATTTGGGCTTACACTAATCTAACCCCCACGCAGCTCTGGGCTAGACTGTGCTATATTCAAATAGGTTTTGTGGAAACCCCTGGACATTGAGTCATGTGAGTGGGCGGTTGGGGATTCCGACGACCTTTCTCTTTTGGCTCTATGCTCGGTGAAAAGAAAGAAGCATACAGCCAGTTTCCTCATTTTGTGGTTTAGCAGAGCTGAATATGTAATCGTTCTGCTTGTTTTTTAAGGGAGACCATAAACAAATAAGCTTAAGCAAACAAGATGCTGTCACGTCACACAGCCTGCCTGTCTGGCACTAATCATAAAATGGGGAAATGAAAACATACTAGCATGGGTGGAGGTGTATTAGGGTTTCCCCAAATGATGTCCTGCTTGTTGGATTCACCCGAACTGTGATGTCATATATGAAAAACCAAGCCAAGAGGAAGGCTAGTGCATGAAAGCACCAGTGAAATGACTGAACTCACTGTACTCTATTCATATCAAAAACACATCCCCCTATTGGCATAGCGTGGCAAACATAGTCTGACTATAAAAGCACACCAGGAGCTGAAAAAGAGCGATTCCTGCCACGTTTAGGAGGCAGCATCCCGATTAAAATTCATAGAAAACCCTATCAGATGTGTCCTGTCCTGTTGATGACATAGGAGGTCTGTGTCGACGTAAGCTTTTAAATGACACCTCATTGTAATTAAACTCTAACACACACACGCACAACACAAAAACGAGAAACAGCTTCACCATCCCTGTCTATATAAAAACCCGAAAAACATACAAAGTAATGAGTTAGCGGTGTCGTCATCACAGTCAAACTATTCACACGATCAGGCTTCTAATCTGCCGCATCAAAAGCACAAACGTACTCACATTTATCAAAGTGCATGTCAGAAACTGTTTTGCTGTGAAGTCTTCGACAGATCGTCCGCTTGCTCGCCAACCTTTTCAATGAGGGATGACCGAGGGATCTCTGACGCTCTGCCACGCTGTAGTCTGTCTGGCTTGTTTTCTTGTTGTGATAGTGCTCCACACAGAGCATGCAGTCCCTTTCCCCTCAACCCCCAGCTGTGGTCACGCCCTCGAGCACGAGGAGGGAGGGCAAAGCGTGAAAAGCAGAAAGAAAAAAAAGAAAAAAATAAAAGTGTGAGAACGAGCTGTGAGTTATGCGAGCAAAAGGTATGACAAGTGAATAAAGAGTTGTTTATATTTAGGCGCTGTTTCGGACAGAAGAGCGTTTATTTATAAATGGTTACCATTACTTCACCCTGCACCAGCTGAACGACTAAACCGCCTCAGGAATGAGTAATGGGTTGTCCAGTCTCGTAGTAGGCTAACAATAAACACAATCAGACATTCTGCTTATAGAGTACGTTCGCTTTTAATACTTGAAGTACATTTTGAGGACAAAAGTGAGTGATGGCGAAATACATTAGTTTTTACGTTGCGCTGAAAGCCTAAACAAGCTGGAACTCCTTGACTGTTTTGTAGTACAGTTTATAATGACACTTATGTCATGTTTCAAAAGCTCATCTCAAGTTGGTAGTTTTAGATGTGTGGAATCAAAAAGGTCGTGGAAGTGATCGCAAAAGTACAAGTGCCTAAATGTTAAAGTAGTAACTGGCAAAGAGATAAGTGATCTGAAATTTTCAACATTGCGCTGATGCAAAACAACGTTTGATAGAAAACTAAAGAAATATAGTAACACGTTATCTCAACCTACTGTTATTATGACTTATATAAAGTTCTAAAGATAATGAACTCCTATCAAGTTTGTTTTTATAGCCAAAAAATGTGATCTCAGCTTACAGTGAACAGGGTATTTATTATGATTTAAAATATCAATTTTCTGCCATTCTGCTGCCCGCAGTGTCAATAGAGATGCCCAGACCTTCCTTTCCAGCTCTTCTTTGTGGACTGTATGTAAACTCCATGTAAACATATTATCTTTCTCTTATCTTTGTTACCAGTATAGATAAAGTCTTACGGGAATCTCTGTGTCACCTAAAGAGAAAAACAACATCAAAACATCCAACTTGGTGGTGAGTTGTTTTTTGTTTTTTGCCAAATGACTAATATATATGTTTAGGGTTTTTTTTTTTTGCCTACTTTCTCCATAAACAATTGTCAGACAACACAGAGAGAGGCTGAACAACATAATAATGCAGAAAGATGTAAACAAGTGGAAAAAAGAGTTTAGAATATATATTTAAAGAATGTGTAATTGTGAAAAAGTGCTACTAAACAATGTTAAAGGAAAAATGTGTCTCATCAGATATTTAGCTGTGGGTTTAGTTATTTTTGAAAGGTTTGGATATTCCATTTGTGTGCTTGCTGTAAATATGCTCTCAGATATGAACCTACCAAGAGGACTAAATACACACTTCCATATATTCAGGACTAGGGCTTGTGACCTGTACATTCATCACAAAATCTTATAGTGACCCTAATGCTCGCCCTGTCATACATGTTCCCATTGTGGGAATTCATATTAAACAATTCTCAAATAATTGAGCAAAAAGTGCAGTCTTCAGGCTGTCCTGAAGTCTGTGGTTTTCTGTATTATTCTCAGTCTGAGTGGGCGTCCTTAATATGATTATCATTGTCTGTAAATACAGCAGTCATGCTCACTTGCTATTCAAACCTTTTGTATGCAAAGGGAAGCTAATCAGAAGAAAATCAGCTTAAAGAGAGGGTGACCTTGAAGACAGAGGTGAAAAAGCCAGTTTAAGACAAAGGTTGAACCTCGGAGTGCAGTATGAAATATGTAAAGGAATAAGATAACATAAATAAGGATTATTTTAATCTGTGAATCATGCAGACCTACTCTAGTCAGATCCAAAACTGTAAATGGCAAGCTGAAAATGAATGTAATGGGTAAACTTCAAGCTTTTGCATCTCTTGTATGTGTGAGAATTCTGTGATTTAGGTTTTTTCCATTTAGAAAAAGAAGAAAGAAGCAGAAAGGATCAAAAACAATGAATGGAAGAAAGTCAGATACAAAGAACAAGGACTGTACCGTCTAGTGATTATAATACAAATATATACCGTGTTGGAAATATTTACTTATCTATATACTATAGATATATATCTTCAGATGTTTAGTTTATATCCAGTAGGCATAGTTAATGCATACAGTGGACACAGTTTAACAATAAGCCCATCCAGCTTTAACTGTCTGTGCAGCAGTCCCAAGTTTAGTCTTCATTCTATTAGATGACTCTGGACCCTGATGACTTTTTGTTGCTGAAAGCTCTGTTTAGTTCAAGGAACAACTCAGACTTGAAAGGGCAGATAAAAGAAGGGAAACTACACAAGATGTTTTCTGTGTTTAGTATATCAGGCTGTGGTCATCCACAGCCCAGCCCAAAGCCTAACCGAGAGTTCTGGCTCCACCTCTCAGTAAATTCTCCAGATGGTTTGATCTATATTCTACATCCCACATTTGCTCTGCTAATGCCAGTATACCTGTACACATAACTACTGGAAATACCTCAGGTCTGCCACACGCTCAGCTACACTTTTCCTAGTAAGAAAGAAAACTAATAAGCTTCTTTCAGAGAAAGTTATGCATCATTCTTCAGAGAATCTTTTCAGGGTAAACAATCAACCTCTGGGGACTTCTTCTCATGTTTTGGTAGCAACTATTTACAGGGCTCCAAAATTATGTTAAAAGTATTTTTTTTTAACTATTTAAAGTCATGGGGATTTTAAAGATTTTAACTTACTTTCTTAGTCATACTTATGTTATTAGATTAAGTCACAGTAACTATGTAACCATCAAAGATATGGCAGTTCTTTGATGTCCCCTTATCTTCACATATTCAGAAGAGATAAGTGTCTACAAATAACAGTATTCTTCTTAAGGAGGCTATTTAAAGGATAATGAGAATCTGTAGTTAATTTGCTGAATAATATCTTTAATGCTAAGCATAATAGATATACACTCAGTGGCCACAATATTAGTTACACCCAAATCACCTGCTCATTAATACAAATATCAAAATTAGCCAATCACACAAAAGCAACTCAGTGACATGGACATGGTCAAGATTGTCTGAAGTTAATACTGAGCATAAGAATGGGGAAGGTAAGTGACTTAAATGACGCTGACTATGGCACAGTCGCTGGTGCCATACTGACTGATCTGAGTATTTCAGAAACTACTGATGCACTGGGATTTTCCCACACAACCATCTCTAGGGTTTACAGAGAATGGTCCAAAAAAAGAACATGTCCAGTGAGTGGTAGTGAACATGTGTTGTTCATGCCAGAGGTCAGTGGCGAAAGTAAATCAAATCACAACAGTTTTCAACTGAGCTACAGAAGAGCATCTCTGAACACACATGTCGAATCTTAAAGCAGATGGGCTGCAACAGCAGAAGACCACACAGGGTGCCACTCACACAGCTAAGAACAGGAAACTGAGGCTACAGGTTACACAGGCTCACCGAACATGGACAACAGAAAACTGTAAAAACATTGCCTGCGATTTCTGCTGCAACATTTTGATGGCGGGGTCACCACCATCCTGCTTTGTATCAGTCGTTCTGGTGGGTGGTGTTGGTGTAATGATGCTGAGGTTGTTTTCTTGGCACACACATAGACACTGTTTAAACACCACAGCATAACCTGAGTATTTTTGCTTACCTTAATGACTGCTGTACCCATCTTCTGATGGCTGCTTGGAGCAGGAAAATACACTATGTCACAAAGCATAAATGATCTCAAACTAGTTTATTGATCATGAGAATGAGTTCACTTTTCTCAAATGGTCATTATGGATTTGCAGCTAACAAAATCTGCAGCAACCGTGTGATGTTATCATGTCAATATGGACCAAAATCTCTCAGGAATGTTTCTAGCTTGTTGAATCAGTGTCATGAATAATTAGAGCACTTCTGAAGGCAAAAGGAGGTCCAACCTGATACTAGTAAAGTGTACCTAATGAAGTGGCTAGTGGATTGCTTTACTAAAATAGTAACCAACAAACCCAAAGTATTTTAAGACTCAAATGTTGAACTATGTTGTTTTATTATATTATATGTTGCTTCACATCAAGAAGGTTCTGAGTCTGCTGGCATGTTCCCCCCATACTCTGGTTACTCTGGTTTCCTCAGTCCAAAATCTAGAAATTACTTGGATTAGATTAATTGGTGATTCCAAATTGCCCATTGGGATCATTTGGATAATTGCCCATTCAAATCAACCATGAATTGGATAAGCAGAAGAGAATGGATGGATGTTAATTAGAATAGAAGGAAAAAGTGGAAGTACCAATTTCAGACCAATAATAAATATCAATGAAGAAATGTAATGCTAAATTAAATAAAACAGGGAAGTGTTTTTTTCACCTTCTAACATTATAGATGTGGTAAAAGCAGTACTCTGTGCTTTTCACAATCCTCTATAAGGTAACTAACCTCACCCACAGGTTATACATTCACTGCTTTTGTGGCTACAAAGCTTGTTTACAGAAGAGACAGCAAGAAAGCAGTCCTAGCCATGTGTGCATCAATGTGCACCTTTATTTTTCTGTGGTCTTTTAACTGTTTTACTTCAATTTAAGTGTTTAGTCCTGCTATTTCTCCTTTATGTTTTCTGCTTATTTATTGATCTTTGGTCTAACAGATGAGCTTGGTTATTCTATGAGAAGGCCTGCAGCTCCCTCTGCTGTTGTACAGCTAGAATATAGCAGGTGGCAGTGCAATATTGCTGACCTGAACCGAAACCGAAGTCAAACCGCACTGAACAAAATACAAGATTTATTTTGCAACCACTGGATAAAATGTGTAAACAAAGAATTTTACAAAAGTCAAAATCTGAATTGCTGGAAGAAGGGTTTCAGTGAAATGTATTTATTACAGTTTAGTTATTCAAATGAATCCTGAAATATCATTTTACGATTATATACATATTAAATAAAATATAACTTTTCTTTTCTTTTTTCTTTTCTGGATTTTAGGAGTAGCCAAGAGTTATGTTGTAAGCATCAGCAGTGGTGACATTTAACAACCCACAGTTACTGTCAGTGTGAACGCTGACAGCAACAACATTTGAAAAAAACAGAAACCCAAAACCACATTCAGCAGCTACAACAGCTAACAGCAGCAATGGACTGTAGTAAATAAATAAAACTGATTCCCACATTCTTCCTTTCAACATTGGATATATTGTGGGTTTTTTGGAAACAATGTTGTACTCCATTAAATACAGATTCACTCTGTCAGAGCTCAGCTGTTATTAAATAATCTGTAGTGGAGACAAGCTTGCAGACGGTGCTTCAGCCCACCAAAGGAAGTTAGAAAGTTTGACGTCAGAGATGTCAGAGGAGAAAACGAATAGCAAGTCACACCATGTTTTGGATAGCAGAAGGCAGATCAGCAAACCAGAGAAGGTACGGTTTTTTTGGACTCCCATTTACTTTCTCTTCATCATCATTTTTAATTTTAAAGATTTAATCTGTCAGAATGTTTTTATTCGGTTAGATTATTCGAGGAAAGGTTGGATTTATAAAGTTGTGAACAGGAAATGTTTGCATATGAAATGCAGTTGCTTGAACTGAATCTTTTAGGTTTTTTTGGGGTTTTTTTTTAAATAATTGTAATGATTTAGACATATGTTAACATTTTCTGAATTTTTCATTTACTAATTTTATCTCTATCGCTTTGTAACTACCCACACAGTCCATCATGTCTCGTTGTGATGTAGAGTATACAAAAGAGGTCAAGCCTACAGTTCTGAGACATTTCAGATGTTCTGTCCTTAATACAAAAATTAAAATGTATCAAAATTCGAAGAATGGATACTGTAACATGAACTTTATTCTCCACATCTTTGGAACATGTAATATAGGACAATGTTTGGTCTCTTCTTGTCTTTCAGATAGACCATAACTGAGCTGACCTTCATGGCGATGGCAAATAACAAATTCCTCACCGTTGTCCTATTTGGTCTTTTTTTCAGTAAGGATGATTTAATAGTATTTCTCTTTTCTTTTTGTACACACACTCAAAATGAAGGTGGTCTCACACAGGAAAGTAAAACCACAAGCTGCTGTGCACAACGGAAACTTAACTGACTTGTTAGAGGAACTTAAAGTAAGTTTCAACTAACATATCCCTCTTTGTTCCCTTTCTTTCTCTAAGGCCTTGCTCCAGCACTTGCTGGTAAGTATCAAAAAAGATGATGTGTCAACTTCCTAAATGCATTAAAAAAAATGAATCTTAATGTTGAGAAAAAAAATACAAATAAAAGTAAATGTAGAACTAGGCAACCAGTCGTGATGACTCAGTTTTTCTCTACATCTCTTGGGTTTTTTTCTTTCTTCCCACTCCATTTCTGTCTAACTGTCTGTTTCTCACTTTTTGTATTTACCAGACAGCACAGTGTCTTGCTACAGGATTGAGCCAGGAACAATAGCAGGCATCATCTGTGCAGATGTGGTGCTGACCCTTATTATTGTCGTTGTAACATACCGATGTGCCAGTTTTCGGCGTCAAAAGATAGATAATGGTAAGATGACGGTGAAGGGCTCGCCGGTCCCTGGGAGCCCTTTTATTTTATCACATTGGATTTCTTTTTTTCTTTCATATTCACCTATAAGACTGTTTCTCAACTATATTTTCACTATATTCATCAAACTGACTTCTTCTGTTATGTGTGATTTTAGCATCAAGTGTATACTTTCAACTAATAGCTTTTCTCCATTGTGCTGTCTCTTGTCTGATTTCTTCACAGCTCACAAAGTGTATATGAATGTCCGGGCCAACTGCAAGAGCTAAAAGGATGGTGCAGTGCATGAAAACACTTTCAACTTTCTTGTAGAAAACTGTTTACCTTTTTTAAAGAAATCTCCTCTGAAAATTAATTATACAAAAAAATCTTTAACTATTACATTTTAAGTTGAACACATTGTTTTACACATTTTATATCTTACTTCTTAGACTTCAACCTGTTAATTCATACTACAAAAAATAAATAAAAGAGTCTCATAAATGGGATTTCATACTCATACAATGTGGACTGTGATTTTAAATATGTTACAAAGTTAGATAAGATGTGTTTCAGTTTATTTAGTAGAGACTTTGAAAAAGGCAGTCCAGTTTTATCTTTATAGTACCATTTCACAGCAACAGTTGCCTCAAGGTACTGTTTATTGTAAAATAAGGACCCTACAATAGTACTGCATTTTAATAATATTAATTGTGTGTGATAATAATAATTACATATGGTTAACATTCAAATACACTGTTAAAAACGATCAAGGAAACATTTGAGCAATCTTAACTTTAATTTTTGCTCTGATTTTGTATAAACAGCCCTCAAAGCATTGTTACAGCATTTTGATTACAAAAAATAATATACAAGGATTCCAACTTGAGTATTTTATTCACGGACATCAGATGTGTGGTTTAAATCTTCCTTTAATATTTTTCAACAGTGTTATTTAATGTTAATTTAATGCAAACTATCGAAATAGTTTAACGGGACATGGAGATGTTGTGCAAATGTTCATATTATATTTACAAACTGTAAAATGTATAAAAAGTAATGCTAAAAAAATGTCCACTTTAGCACATTAATAAAAGAAAGCTAAAACATTCTTGTGTCTGGTAAGTTTTTCTTTTTTAAAGATGGAGGAATATTTCATCTTCTGACATGTTCACAGAACACATTTATATGGTTTTTAGCCAGTTAACTTAGTCTTGTTTTTCTACATTGTATAGCTTCACAGATTGTTCGGTTGCTCATTACTTTCTGTTTGTTTCTCGCTTTCATCTACTTGGTCATTCTGTAGCTGACATTTAAGACCTGATTAGATTTCAGACATGTAGGACATGATTAGATTTGGAGCGTGGTTCCGCTGTGTGGTTAACATGGCTCCACTTTGTCCTTTCAGGCAAACACAGAATGAAAAATGCTAACCAAAGTGATTTCATATCTCTTTACTTATGTGTCTGATCTCAAGTACACAGTGTGCTTGATTGATGTACAGTGTCTCCTTTCAACCGTCTCTTATTACCTTGTGAGTCATTTACTTTCACAGTTTTGTGGATGATGTCAACTTTTAAAGCTAAACTTCCGGTGATATGTAGCAAATATGCCTTGCTGCCTGTTTCTTTGTTAATTAACAGAAAATGTTACACAACGCAACATTTCCCTGTTAATCTGTGTTTGTGTAAAAAAGTGTATTTGAAATTATTTTTATATTTTATATTTTATTTATTTTGTTTTATATTTTAAAAACAGTCTTCCAAGTAATTAATTTCTAAGTAATTGAATAAAGGTCAAGAGTGTCACCTAATAAGACATCAGTTCAGGTTTATGCTCTGAGCCACCTGATCATCGCTATGTCTCCACTTCATTGGGCTCACATGTCACCTGTCACCCCCATTTATCAGACATTACTTTTGGTGGGGAACTCTACAAAGTGATGTTAAAGGCTATAAAGTTGCCTGTTCCACCAGTGCACAAAACAAAAGCAGCACTCAATGACCATCAATGACCATCAGGTTTACTTCAACCACTAACCACCCCCATAGACCTTGGTCACATATAACTTTAGACTTTGCTACCAGCGAGCCCGTTTCCTCCAGTCCGTAATTCTCCCTGCAGTTGACAGGTTCTCCAAGTCAGGCCATTTTGTCTCTCTGGACAAACTCTCCTCTGCCTCCGAAAACACCAAGCTCTTTGTGGCTCATGTTTTCAGACTCCACAGACTCCATAAGGTCTCTGACAGAGGTCCTCAGTTCACTTCAGAGGTCTGGAAGACCTTCTGCACCTCCCTGGGAGCCAAAGTAAGCCTTAGCACCGGATACCACCGGCTATCCAATGGTCAAATCGAAAGTTGTCGACATGTTTGGACCTGGACTCTGGAAGCATTACTAAGGACCGCTGATGGACAGCGCTGCTACGGGGATCGGCTGAGAAGACCAAACCCCAAGTATGCACCAGGGCTTGCTGCCAGAGGCATTCCTCTCAAATCACGCAAGCTAGCTCCATGCTATATTGGATCATATTAAGTCAACACCTCCATGTTTTGCTCACCTCCCATCCATTGACAGCAATCAGCGAGGCAATAGCTAAGCGCAGTCATCCACTCTCCGCCAGTTTGTCAGCTACCTCATGGTGGTAACCAGGCCTCATTGCTTCGTATCTTTATGTCTATGCTCTTTACTTGCCTTGATTTCCTTGTGCCTTCAGTTTCTGACATGACACCGCGTAACTCGTGTGCAGCTCAAGTTTTGGCTACCCTCCTCAGAGCTCCATGCTCTCCTCCTGCAAATAAGACCGCAAATTCAGTGTTCACCTTTTCCCCAGTAATTGCTCTCCCCACTCAACACCTAACTTAGTTCTCCCTCTGTTTCAATGCCTTCATGTTAGACACTCACACTATGTTCTTAAATCTGTAAAGTGAAAGTAAATACAAAACTTCAAGGATGTTTCACTGATAATTATCAGAAACAGTCAAAATGCTTGAATTTGTCTTGCAAAATAGTGATACTGAAAACATGAAAAACACAAGTCTTGTTTTAATGTTCATACACTCACTGATTCTGAATTTGTGCTCAATATATCACTGGGTGTCCTGAAACGCAGCACCCAGTTGCTACTAACCCTCTTAATTACTACGGGAACAGTAATGTGTATATTTGGTTAAATGTGGGAATCTGCTTGACAATAACAGTGAAGCTTTCATTTTTACAGACAGTACACCCGACTTATAGATAAACCGGTGGTTTTAAAGCGGCTCAGAGACTAGGTAGCTCTTACTGTGGCCAACCGCTCGCACTAAACCACAGGTCATGCGGAAACGCTCTATACAGAGATACCATCACACGTATTTCTGCAGAAACTGAAGGTGTAATGAAACTGACCTCACACAGCTCCTTATCTTTGCCTAGCCTAGATTTTATTTTTATGAAAACATCGCTAAAAATTAAAATTAAAATAAATTAAAGGATTAAAGTCAAATATTTTCTTTTTATAGAGCAGCATTCCTCACAGAAATGTGGCAAAAACAGAACCACCAGCTTCCTCTTCTCTGAGTGGACTCACTTCTCCTCCTGCTATCAGAGTCATATGCTCACGAATCCTGACACCCTGACAACGCTCCCTGTGGACAGCCCTTTACCAGAGAACCCTTCTACCTTTCGATATCTAGGTGCGAGAGCCTAGCGAAAGAGAACAGAAGGACCGGAGGCTCTCACCCTCCTTGTCTCATTTCCTCTTAGACCAGAAACCAAAAACTTTAGAAGATGTCTGATGCTCTCTGTATTGTGGGTTCGTTGTTTGGTGAGTAGCGTATACTTTGGTTTTGAACATCTATAGCAATGGTAGCAAAGGAACACAGGACTACCCTCGATTCTTTTTATAACCTGAGGTTCGTTTATTCTTTTTCTCGCAGGCTCATCAGAAGGACAGCAAGGTATCTAGCTTCAACTCTTTGCTCGTGTATGATGTGTGTGTTTGGCTTTTGTATTTCAATCATATGTTGTTGGGGTTTTTTTTGTTTTAACAGAATGTGGTTCCTGTTACCTGATAAACATGGAATCTGTAATAGGCATTATTGCCTCTGACATCATCTTGACCATCTTCATCACTATTTCTGTATTTTGCTTTGCAACTCATCAGAGGAGAAAGAGGGAATGGGAATCACACAGTGGTGAGCACTGTATTCGTGTGCCTTTCTTTACATGTGTATGTTTGCCTAGTGGTGTTATGCCAAATGGGCATTAACCTGACACTTCTAAATCTCCTATCAGGCAAAAGAAGTGTACCATCATCAATTTCAAAGAAAATGGCAACAGAGGTCACAGAATCTCCATACCAGGTGATGTATAGACTCTTTTAAAAATAAAAAATGACTAACTAAAAACACACTTGAAACAAAACAATACATATAATGTATATTATACGTATTACAATGATGCATTGATTTGACTTTTCTGTAGGAGTTACATGGAGTCCAGTCAGATGTTTACAGTGAACTTCGGCACTATAGGAAATGACTGAATAACATAAAAAGTATCAAAGTGCTGACAGTGTCCTGTTTGTAATTAGCTCCACAATGTAAAATATAAACTAAGATTTGTCACATTTACTCGCAAATAATTTGTTTATTCTGCATTAATTGATTGATGTTGTATTCAGTGAGTACTGCCTGGCACTAAATGTAATCGTTGCTGCTTCACGTTCCTGTTTTAGGCTGTTTTATGATATGTATTTGTATCTAACTAATAATAAATGAAACTACATTTTAAAACCAGATTTTTGGCTCAGACAGATCCTGTCAAGTCTTCAAAAGTAATTGCATTGCTTCATTTATGATTTAATTGATGTTGGCTTTATTTTCATCACACTCTGACAGCTTACACCAACACACCCAGCACAGGTTAAATCAAAACATATTTATTTTTTACATTTGTTTGTTTGATCAGAGAACAAAAACGTGTGCTGAAAATCTAATTTTGGATAGAAAAAGTCCCTGCAGTATCCGGATGTGGAAGCAAACTGTCTTAAGTTGAGTCTCCTGAGTCAACAGACAGTGATCCGTGATTCATAAGGAAGACATGCAATCTGAAAATAGAGAGGAAAAATGTTAAAACTGCAATCAGAACATGTGGAACACAAGCCAGATATAGAAAACTGGTTCATCTTAAGTGAAGGAAATGTGAGGAATTAAGTCGGGCAATGTGGCATCAGTGGTTTTCTAAGTCAGGTTGGTTACTTGGAGTTATACTTGAAATGTGATTCAAATCCAGAGGAAACTGACCTCTGTGTGCTCATCAAACGACATGGCTCTTGGATGGAATGGGCAAGCTGCTG
This sequence comes from Rhamphochromis sp. 'chilingali', assembly GCF_963969265.1. NCBI lineage: Eukaryota > Metazoa > Chordata > Actinopteri > Cichliformes > Cichlidae > Rhamphochromis > Rhamphochromis sp. 'chilingali'. Next base: position 19,541,989 of record NC_137938.1, read on the forward strand.
GGCCTGTGCTCTTGTGGGACTAAAGCAAAGAAAAGATAGGATCACAAACACTGATATAACCCTCTGGAAACAGTCACTGTGTGCATTACATTAGTAATTAAGAGAACAACAAATTCTTACCAACTGGATAGGTTTCAGAGCTCATATATTCTCTGGTTTCTGTGGGAATATTAACAATTGTATAGCTTTTTTATTTCTCACAGCATAACTCCTGGAAATATGTCATACAGAATATGGTCTTACCATCATAGTCCGTTTGTTTATTGGTGCTGACTCCAGCCAGGCTGTCACTGCTGTCTTCCAAACTACCCCAATTTGGCCTTTCTCTGATTTGGCCATGGACCAACATACCACTCATCCCATTAACTTTTCCTCGTGTGGCCCACCTTTGGAGATTGGTGCTTTGACCGCCACCCTCCCAAGCATTTGTTATCCCTCCTTCCTCACTGTCTCTGCTTGCTTGGAGTTCTCCTTGACTCAAACTATGCTCCCTGCTCCCATGGTCCTGAACCAGGCTGCTGGTCATATCCATCGCTGCCATACCGTCTTTGCCCACTACAGTCACCTTCCTTGACGGAGCCTCATTTTTTGCCACAGCTCCAGGAATCATGATCTCATCGCTGTCAAGGTCTTTGGATACATCTAGGAAGAATGGAAGTCATTGCTATGCCATCTGAATCACCACATTCACCGCACTGATACAGACAGTTTGATTCAATTGGCTAATAATTTTGATTAAAAGCACTGCACCTCTGCTTTCATCTCCATTTTTGTCAAACGCATCAGGTTCTGAAATATTAGAAAATGTCTTTGTTTACTGATATTGCATTACATTCTTTTTTACTAAATTTGCACATCATCCAAATTGCTCACGTACCTGAACATCTGTTGGTTTCAGAGCTCTCTGTAGATTTGGCATCTGACATATCTGTGAATGAATTTTTAGCCATTTATTGAAAAAGTAATTGTGCTTTTTTGTTTGTTTGAGTTCTTTTGTTTTGTTCAGTGTGTTTTTAGATGCTCTTTAAAAATGAAAAAGGAAACAACAAAAAAGTGTACCGTCTGAGTCTTGCTCATTCACAGTGCCACATAGAGGGGTCCTTTGTGCTGCATTAAACAAGTAAAAGTAAACAACAAAAACAGCACGATTACTAGAAATGTTTCTGTTCTCTTTAATGCACTCAGGATTTTTTTTATAGAGAACCAAAAGTAATTTGAGGATGTGAGTACATCTGAAAGCTACATTTGGAAGCACTGACCTGTGACGGCTGCAGGTGTGGTCCTTTCTGTAGTAAGTGCTAGTGCATCTACAAATTTGCAATGAACAAGTCTTGTGATCATTTCAAACAATGGTACAAGCATTGTTTAGCGACATGAATAGTTCTTACCATGTAGAAAGCTTAACACATCTTCTTTTGGGGATTGCCCTGTTAGACAGATTTGAATTTTATTACAAAATTAACAGTTTCCTGAACAATATTTAATTATTTACTCTCTTTCAATGGTTTACCTTTGATAGAAGCTGCCACCACCATATCTGAAAACGGAAGCAGGAGCAGGCAACACAAGAGGCTGAAAAAATTATTCAAGATTTCAGTTAGAAAATATATACTTATATCAAAACTAATGCAATATCTCATTTGTGGCTAGTACATGAAAGTAGCTTTAATTACAGAAGTTTAAAATGCAAAATAAATCCATCCAGACTTACATCTTCATTGCTGACTTTGGGTCCTGGGTCTGTCCACTGTTGGTCAGTAAGGGTGCAGTTAGGTGGCTTTTATGTGCTGCTGCTTTGTCTCGCTTTGTGACCTTTAATAGGCCTTGCCTTAGTTAATTATAGATTCTCACAAGAAGTATCCAATCGAGTTTTAGTCAAAGACTGTTTCTTTGTGTTGAACAGTGCGTGAATGGCACGTAGAGGAGCAACAATTAGGTTAAAGGCTCTGATATGTTTACAAAGGCCTATTCATTTCAGTTCAGTATGACAACAATCATTCTTAACATTCACAGAAGCCACTGGTCTTCCCCTCATTTATGTGTTAATTACAGGTGGCTGGTTTTTTTTTTTTTTTCAGAGAAATGCCCCTGAGGCTATTCTATGGCCACAGAACATGTATTGTTTCTCCATTGTCCATTTATTCATTGTGGTTCTACAAATGTCATGAAGAGTGCAAGATTTCAGGTGAATCTATTTAGATTGCAATTTCATATATATCCCTTCTTTCTCTAGTTCTACAGTACAACCACAATGATATTAAAAGCATGAAAATTATGTAAATCACATTTAACCCTTATTGTTCATAATCTATATGCTTTCACATTATGATTCAGATCAATTTTGAATTCATAGTAAAAGTTTACAACAAATTTTGAACAACAGATCAGATCAATTTAGAATATATACAAAACCTGTTCTGCATTAATAAATGAATGATTTATCCTTAAATATTGTTTCACAGATGATCAATATTTATTCAATGTTAATGAACACTTAGAGCAAAAGAATGCTTATTGCAAACTTGTCTGTGCGTTCAAAGCAGCAATAAAAGGTCAATCACACACATGCCATTATAATCTTGTTCTGCCGCATTCCCTCCTTTAATCTCTGTTTCAATAGTTCAGAATAGATGGATTACAGTTTGTTTATTGTTAGATATTCTCACATGTGTTATCTGCTGGTACACACATTTATATTTAGTATAGCTTTAATGATCACTCGTCTTACTATAATTCACACTTTAACTATACATTTATACAGAACTTTATTCCATACACTTTAAGTATTTTATCTTCTTCATATTGACTGCAAATTCAAAATCCCCAATTAACCTGACAGTCTTTGGACTGTGGGGGAAAAAACCCCACTCTAGATACACTGAAGTAGATCAAGCATGCAAATTCCACACAGAGATGCCACAGCAAGCATATGAACCAGGAACCTTTTTGCACTGAGGCAACAGTGTTAACCAGTCTACCACTATGCCCACCTTATTTCAGACCTCATACCTCTGTTACTTATGATCATTCCCCCTGATGTTTTACTATGATGCTGTTTGGCGATTCCACCGTGATCCTTCAAAGACCAATAGGTTCCTTTGTCTGCAGAAACCTGGGCAAATGTGGAGGAAACACTGACTATTCATGTGATAGATAAACATGGCATGTACATTTTCACAGTTTCAAAATTCCCTACTACACATTTTCCTTGATTTGACGCACATTAGTGGACCTAAAAAAAATCTCAATGAATGAAGGTCATATTTGAGTTTTATTTTCGTGTATTTTGGGTCACTTTAAGAAAAGTAATCAAATTTCAACCTTAAATGATTACATTTATTATTTAGGTATTTTCCCGATGTCAGATGTGAAAATAACAGTACTGAATTAAGTAAACCGTTTGTGATGCTCAGATAAATATAGGCATAGGCCTTGCTTAAACCCACACAGGGGAAATTCACTTGTTACAAAAGCACAAGGTACAGGAAGAAAAAATGAATTAGAGATATATTAGAAAAAAATAAAAAAAAAAATAGAAACAAAATAGAAACAAAATAGAAACAAGAAAGCCAAAATACAATATTATGCACACAGTAATACATTTATTTATATTCATACATTTACTTGTTTTTAACAGATGGGATGTTTTAGTCTACTTGTGGAACCGAACACTGAGTTTTAAATAAACTAAAAAGCTTTAACTACAGAGACGTCCGGATCAAAGTTTCCTCCTCTAGCGAGACCTGTTGGTGGCAGACTGAGTTACAGTCTCCCTATGAAAAGGAAAAGAGAGAGCGCCCCCTGCAGGAGAGGCTGTTCGCACTAAGCTCTTGATCTCGAGCATCGCCATATTGACGTCCCAACAACGCTGAGAGGTAATCGGGTTATTTAATCGCAAATATTCGTTGGTTTAGAGCTATTTGTGGGTGCTATGCACACGAGGAAAGGCTATGGATAAGTAACACAGCCGCGACGCCATTCTGCTGTTCGATCACAGTGATTCAAGGGTGTTTTTTCAAGGCGTTGTCAGCCAGTTGCCTCGCCAGCCAAGCTGGCTATTCACTCCCCTAGCTTGTTAGCTTAGCACTTTTTAGCTTTAAGAAATATATTTTTTCGAAGCTTTTTGTGAAGTTCCACTTTAATAATGGGCAATTGGGAAGTCGTTTTACTACTTTAACGCAGAATTATTATTTTCTTTCCGTTACAGACCCATAGTGTGGTCGAGAGCTTGTTGTGACTTTGTACCCGGCTTTTTTTTTTACTCTGCAGTTGGCGAAGCTAATGCTAACTAGCATGTAAGCCAGCTGCCCGGCTATCTCTTAGCTCCACAGTAGGCCTTGTGGGGCCACAGAAGGCTTGTGCGCACATTTCACCTCTTCATCAAAGTATTAAGCGGGCAAACTGGCTCCAGCTAAACGCGTGTCTCGTAGCAGATAGATCATTTGTCGACTGGATGCTCTTCGTGTGCTCGTAAATTTGACATAACCTTAATAACGTTATATAGTGGTTGGCGTACGTTGGCTAGCACACTGCTCGTGTTTTCCTGATTGATACTGTTGATTTTAATTGACCTACATTTCTGCCCCGTTTCAACAGGAGATACTGGCTTGGTGTAGCCCCCAGTGATGACTGTATTGAACCCCGTACCTCCTGATTAGACTGGTTGGATGCCCCCATTTAACATTCAGGTTGCTCCATTTTATACGCCAGCACATTTCCACACACTAGACATCCCCGGGCTATCCTTAGTTTTGTTTAAACGTGTCTGTTTTACTTTAAAATTGCTCTGTTTTACTTAAGATATTATTACTGCTCTTCTGTAGCGTGTGGGGAATATTCACATTTTTCTTTTGAAAGTTTTAATCAGGCTACCATTGAGTCTAAATATGTCTTAAACTTTTTGCTACACATTGCTCATCATTTCTTCCTGTAATATTTAATAAATGCCAAGAACTGGTATGGTTTTTAACAATATATATATGTGTATATTTTTTTTGTCTGTTTTCCTATGTAGCTTACTTACCGTAGAGGCATTTCAGCCAACTTTGTTTCAGTTCACCTTTCACCATTATCCTGGAAACCTCCCAGGTATGCTGTGCTGTCTTATATTTCAATATTTGGCCAACATTTTATATACAAGGCTGTTTATAACAGTTGGAATGCTAAACCAGTACTCAAAAATGCTTATGTAACCATCAGTATGTATTTGTCTTGCACATTTGTGCCCCTGTGATTTTAATAGAGCTTTATTGTATAATATCATTTGTCCTTTTTCTGTCTCATCTCAGGAGATTTAGAGAAGACCCTTTGTAGAATATGTCTGGCCCTGTTCCAAGCCGCTCTCGAGTTTACCCTGATGTAAACACACAGAGACCTCGGGAATACTGGGACTATGAGTCCCATGTTGTTGAATGGGGGTAAGGAAAAGGGGTTATTGTTGGTGACCTTGGTTTAGTTTTGTTTTTTTTCCTTAGGTTTTTAACTCTGACTTTTAAAAAAAATTTTCCCCAGCAACCAAGACGACTATCAGCTAGTCAGAAAACTAGGGAGAGGCAAATATAGTGAAGTGTTTGAAGCCATAAACATCACAAACAATGAAAAAGTGGTCGTCAAAATACTGAAGGTATGGATGTTTATCGATTGATTGTTGGTGGATTTCACCTTGTCACTTCAGTTGAGATTTTATAAGCCTCATGAGACCTCGTCCCTGTCCATAGCCTGTCAAGAAAAAGAAAATCAAGAGAGAAATAAAGATCCTGGAGAATTTGAGGGGTGGTCCAAATATCATCTCACTGTTAGATATCGTCAAGGACCCTGTGGTAATGTTCTGTTTTTCTACTTAAAATAATTCGAGGCTTTTAAACGCGAAAGACTTTTTGCAAAAACACACATTTCCCTTTTTCTTTTAGTCACGGACCCCAGCTCTGGTGTTTGAACATGTCAACAACACAGACTTCAAGGTAATGATGTTGTGTTTTTGTGGACTGCTAATTTTGAAATGTTAATCTTACTATTTTTTCCCCAAACTGCCTATAATTTGTTTTGTTTTTTATTCTTTTACAGCAATTGTATCAAACTCTGTCCGACTTTGACATACGGTTCTACATGTACGAAATCTTAAAGGTAAGCAGTTTTTCGTACATGTGGATTGCACCAGCTGTTCTGTTATATTGGAAACGTTAGATCAATATATATCTTTTTATTTATTTATTTTTAAAAAAAATTTTAATGGCAGGCTCTGGATTACTGCCACAGTATGGGAATTATGCACAGAGACGTCAAGCCACACAATGTAATGATTGATCATGAACATAGAAAGGTATTGTATTATTATGTTGGCTATTGTCATTATCATTTGCTTAGGCTTGTAGCCCGATACAGTTATTGCAGCATATTCTGACTTGTTCTTCTTGTTCAGCTCCGTCTAATCGATTGGGGTTTGGCTGAATTCTACCATCCAAACCAAGAATACAACGTGAGAGTGGCATCCAGGTACTTCAAAGGACCTGAACTGCTGGTAGACTACCAGGTGAAACTCTTTATATTACTATCTGCATGTAGAGGCAAATAAATGTCTGTGTTCAATATATAATCAAGTCAGGAAGCCACTTCAATCCAGTGCCCGTCTTTATATTATTTGTAGATGTATGACTACAGCTTGGACATGTGGAGTTTGGGTTGCATGCTCGCCAGCATGATCTTCAGGAAGGAACCTTTCTTTCATGGTCATGACAACTATGATCAGGTATGATCTTTTTTTGTTTTTGTTCTTTAAATATAGTCTTGTCAGTGTGGTCAGGGACCTTATGGCCAAAATAGAGCTGCAGAGCTTTTTTTTTTCCCCACAATACAGAGTATTTTTATTTTCTACACAGTCACACTAGTATTCTCAGAGCAGGCGCTGGTGTCATCATAACCTTGTGTGGAAAACCAGCAGCGATTGCTTCAGGGTTTGTTTATTCTTAACTTTGTGCCAGCTTGATGTATTAAATGAACCAGGAAAAAAACAAAGGGTGCAAGCCGTGACGCCATATCTAAGGACGTACGTCATGACACAGTTTAATCCCGTCTGTAATGTCAGTTATGTTAGAAGCTTTGCTTATCTACACTAGGACTAAGGTCAAGATGCTAAAGTAGTCCATTAAATTGAAGCCTAGCATCAAGTCCTCTTTATTGTAACTAAATAGTTAGGATCCTTTATTGAACCTCTCTTATAAAACGTTAGTATTCCATATTTGATTATTTGTACATTTTAGCTTTCGATCACCTGCTAATGCAGTTTTCAGTTGTATTTATCAGCATTAATTCATCTAGCATAATTCCATTTCTTGAATTATAATATCAAAATGCAGCGAGCGACAGATGATTCATATCGGTATTTCTTACTTACTGAAACAGTCGTAGCATTTCAAACCAGTTTAAGGGTCACAAGGTTGATTCATATACTTTCAAAGGAAAAGCTATCATAACGATGACTGTGCTACGATCAGTTAATCATTTCTCTAGATGCTCCACCCAGTTGAAGTAAACCACCATCGATAAATAGGAAACCTTTGGTCGTTGCTAATAAAAAAAATACTGAATCACAGTAAAAGGTTAAATTACACGTTTATTCGCGTGGGCTTTTATTTTCTGGAAATATGTGTGACTGATAAGAAAATCAACCACTGGAACTGTATGGTTTTTTTTTTTGTTTTTTTTGTTTTGTTTTTTTAATGTTTTTTTTTTTGTTGGTATGATGTAGCAAATTTTCATTTTTTATTTTATTTTTTTGTTTTTTTTCTCTCATCATTTTATATTTCAAGTGTTCACTTTGTACTACTTCCACTCTGTGCTCACATGTTTTTGTTTGTTTGGGTTTTTTTTTTTTAAATAAAAATAATGTCTGATTCTTAAATAATTACTATCATCAGGTTTTTAAATTATTTTCCTTTAAGCGTGCTTTGATAAGTTTTATGATTAAAAGCAGAATGAACAGAATGAGTGTCAAACATGCCCAGTCTTAATATAACAAAATGTGTTGTCCTGTATTTGTACTCTCCCACCATTAATTATTGGTCTGTACACACCATGGTCAAACAAATGCTTCATGTAATCCAACTGCTTTTTTTATTATTATTATTTGTATTTTTTTTTTTTGTTTTGCAGCTTGTGCGAATTGCAAAAGTACTTGGCACAGAGGACCTGTATGACTACATTGACAAGTACAACATTGAGCTGGATCCACGGTTCAATGACATTCTGGGAAGGTAAAAGATCATAGCTGCTTGTTCATAATAAAGCATCCATTGAGTGTTTTGGCTTATGACTAAATCTCAATGGCCAATTGTTTGCCTCTAGGCATTCCCGCAAAAGGTGGGAAAGGTTTGTGCACAGCGAGAACCAGCACCTAGTCAGTACAGAGGCTCTAGACTTCCTTGACAAACTGCTGCGTTACGACCATCAAGCCCGCCTCACGGCCAGAGAGGCCATGGATCATCCTTACTTCTGTAAGTCTTGTATTTCCTGTCTCTGCATGTATTGCTTTTTTTTTTTTTTTTTTTTTTTTTTTTTAACATTTTGTGGTTGCTTACATACATGTTTGTTCTCAGATCCCATCGTAAAAGATCAGGGAAGGGGGGCCACTCCTGGAGGGATGGCTGCCAGCTCCACTCCAGTCAGCTCCTCAAGTATGATGGCCGGTGAGTAATCTTGTTCAAAGTGGCATGCACTTACAGACAACAGTCTTGCTAGCTGCACGATGCTTTTGCAAAGAATTATCTAGAAGATAGATGACCTCTGTTAGATATCTATAATTAGCCCTTTACTGTAAAGTAGAGGTGTGACTTTGTTGACTTTTTTTTTTTTTTTTTTTTTTTTGAAGGAGCACCTGCTGACAGTGGCTGCAGTTAAAGTTATGCACTGGTGTTAAAAAACATTAATAAAGTACATCACCGTTTAGAGCTGTGATTTTCTGATTAGTAATGTGGCAACATTTCTTATAGATTGCATCAGGTAACTTTGGTACATAATAATATCAGCTGCAGGTGCGTTTAAGGCATGCTCTGCAGGAGTTGCTCATATTTACTTTTCTCAGAATGGCACCTGGACAGCTTCACACTTTTTCCTTTTGAAAATAGAAAAGTTCAGTTGAAACAAATTGAAGCAACCTAACAGCATGCGTGTGTACGAAGATGTGTGCTGATTGTATATTATAACTATGGAACATTTTGAAAACACCTGTATTATTCTAGCTGGCTTGAACTTTGTGATTATGAATATTTTTACTTGTGGTGTAAGATCCAGCCCATCGTGATGCCCGTTCTTTGATCTCCCTCCTTTCTGTAATTGTGCATTTTCTGGGTGATTAATGATCCTTCTTCCTTTCCTAGGCATCACCTCAATGTCCTCCACACAGCCCATGGCTAACATTGCTGGATCACCCGTCATCCCCGCCCCCAACACCCTGGCCACACAAGTCCCAGCGGCCACCGGGGCCCAGCCCTGAAGCCACTTCCTCACCCGTGTTTGTGTCCCACGGCCATGACCCACGTAGCTCTCACTACGACCCAGGGCCATGGCTCCCCCTTTTATGTTGGAAAAATAACAAAGAAGATTTAAATTGCTTTTCACATTCAGTTCTATTTTGACACCTGGACTTGACAGAAATGTATTGTTGCACCTGTCAGAATTATTAGAAATTAATTTGGGTGTGTTACTTGACAATGCTATTGTCTAGAAATCCTAATGAGATGTAGACCTGAAGAGAATGGATAATAAAAATTTATTTTGTATGTTTCAAATATACAGTCTTGCTCTTGAAACTGTTTGACGGGGATCCTGCTGTATTACACTGTGAACCTTTGACACGACTTCACGAAACAAGAGTCAGGAATCTGGCGCGCCCCACCCAACAGCGCTCGCTGGTCGCACACGATGTAACGTGCAGGAGTTGTAGGTGTTTTGAAGTTGTTAGACGCTATCGTTCTTTAATTGGACTTTTTGTAGATATTCTACAGTTACTGTCAGGTTGCATGCACCCAATGCTGAGTTTCACAGGGTCAATAGTTTGCCAATTTTATGTTACTTCACTTCTGTATGTGTATGTATGTGTTCATGTTTGTTTTTTATGAAGTCTCTTACACATGATTTTGATTATAGACAATTTTGTAACTTTTTTGTTTTATGTTGGGAGGGGTCATCACCTACAGAAAACAACTTCAAAAATAAACAATTTAAACAGGGTTTTGCAGGCCCTACATGTTATTGAATATACACCAGTACATCAGGCTGGTCATGTAGGTATGTGTCAATGAATGGAAACACCATAGTCATTGTTTACTGCAAGAAAAGTTTACTTGAATGAATATTTACACCTAATATTAGGTTTCCTTTAGATGGACTAGTGGATATAGGTGTGTTTTTAGAATGTAAGGGTTCGAAATACCTGACGGCAACAAATGAACACATATGTAATCGCTCACACACACCCCTTGAGATTATTTCCATATTATATTTTTCTTATCATTTGTCAGATAAAATTCTCAGAACCAGGTAGAGCTGTTCGAGCTTGTCGAGGACCACGCCCCAGTGCAAGCGTGGAATAAAACAATGAATTAGGCTGGGATTTCTGACTATCGCAGGCCATTCTGTTCATGAAAAAAAAGAAAAAACATCACCAGGCTGCTAATTTTGGAAGCTAACCCCATGTTTTTATAACTGGCAATATCTTATTTTTAATATATGATTATTGTGGCTAAAAGAAGTCACTTTAGTCATAGTTTGGGTAGCTGTTATTAAAAAGAAAAATAGAGAAATAGTCCTTTTTTTCAGTCCAGTTACACTGAAAATGTGTAATGGTTATCTTCACTACTGGTTCAAAAACAGCCTAATGCTGAAACCTTGCATTGGGAGGAAGGTTGTCCAGATTACAAAAGCAAACATTAGTCTCCAAACTGTGGTGTGAGTGCAGATTTTTCAAAGGCCAGGAAGAGAGAGAAGTTTAGCAAGCCATTAGTGCAGGGAGCATGGAGAAAGAGAGTCACACCTGATTTATGAATTCAGAGGGGTCTGTCAACTCGCTCCTTTTTGCTATGTCACTAGTTAAACTGACACTTCACAGCAGGCCCAAACTATCCTCAGGCTGCTCGGAGGCCACCACTTCCCCCGTGGACCTGAAAACCATAAAAACACTTCTCTACTTCCCTTTACCTACTACAAACCTGCTAAAAGCTATATATGAGATTTATTGAATAGCTGACCTTAAGAAACATTAGTAAAACTATCCAATGCCATAATTATACACAACTCATATTCACATTACTGTTAATTAAGACTTCTGTGTGTTTGCTTGCTTGTTTTTAATTCTGTCTAAAACGTGGGAAGGACCTGCATTCACAGCCCTGATCATGCTGTAACCAACAGCAGCAAACCTGAGAGTGAGTCAGCATGACTTGCATAGTTACCGGCCACTTCATTAGGTACATCTTGCTTGTTCTGGGTTGAGCCCTTTTTTGTCTTAAAATTCTATATGGCATAGGTTCATTAAGGTACTGGAAACATTCCTCAGAGATTTTTGCTTTGTGTTGATGTGAGAGCATCACGCAATTGCTGCAGATTTGTTGGCTGCACATCCGTGATGAGAATCTCCCATTCCATCACATTAAGTTGCTTATTCATTTGAGATCTGGTGACTATGGAGGCCATGTGAGTACAATGGACTCATTGTCATGTTCAAGAAACTGTTCGGCATGGTTTGAACTTTGTGGCACGGCACGTTATCTGGCTGGAAGCAGCCATCAGACGATGGGCACGCTGTGGTCATAAAGGGATGGACATGGTCAGGTAGGCTGTGCCAGTTAAACAATAATTCGAAATGTGCCAAGCAAACATCCCCCACACCCTTACACCAGCAGCAGCCTGAACCGCCCATACAAGGCAGGATGGATCCATGCTTTCATGTTGATAATGCCATATTCTTTTCAGTTTCATGTGTTATACCAACAACTGATTAACTGCCAGAAATTGTGTTTTTTATGTGTAATCATTTAGCATATTTTAGTAAATAGACTGTAGTCAGCAGGATTTATGAAGAGTTTATATATAAAATAAAGAACGATCTGTTTAATCTTCATCACTCTGTGTGTTTGTAGCTGCATTACAATCAGTCCAATCTTCTTTTGGCTCATAAGATATCTTTGCAGAATGGTGGGGTTATACTTGTTGCAATTTCTACTGCAATCTTGGCCAGATCTTTCTTGAAAAAGACATTTTTAATGTCAATACACTTTTTAAACCTTCCCCCGTGCATTCAGCAATTTCGGTGACGGAAATTACTTCTTGGGACTGCACCTCTTCTTAGCTCACAGGCGTGGCAGCCAGTAGTGTAGATTTAGCCCATGTGCTTCAGTCTTCAACATGCTGTGTGTTGAGAAATGCTCTTCTGCATACTTTGGCTGAAACAGGCGTTTATTTGAGACATTCTCCTCTGACCATTTTCACCCAAAGAACTGCTCCTCACTGGATAGTTTCTCTTTTACAAACCATCCTCTGTAAACTCTAGCGATGGTTGTGTGGGGAAAATCCCAGCAGTTAGTGAAATAATCAGGCCAGCACCAAAAACCATGCCGCTTTCAGCCACTTAGATCACTTTTCTCCATCATTCTGATGCTCCGTTTCAACTTCAGCAGGTCATCTTTACCAGGTCTACATTTCTAAACGCACTGAGTTGCTGCCATGTGACTTGCTCATTAGCTGTTAACAAGGGGTTAAAAATGTGTATCTAATGAAGTGACCAGTGAGTACATATCCCCTTACAGAAAGTGAAATTTACTAAAAGATAATCCCATACAGGTGCACTGGATGTTCCCAGAGGGCTCACAAAGGTACATATTACACACAAAGGTGACTCCATTGCATGTGCAGAGTCAAGAGGCCAAATGTTAATCATGAGGCAA